>NC_081186.1:97241725-97286162 GCF_029867415.1 Vicia villosa | reverse complement strand
ATGACAGCAGCAACAAGAGAAACTTGAGAAATCAAATGAAATTTGAAAGAGAGCTCAAAATTATAGATTTGGAATTGGAGATAATAGTTGCAAGAAATAGGGTTTAGAAGAGGTCAAACGGTCTTTATGTAGCACATGGAAGAGGGACAATAGGGGACTTGCACTTAAAAACTTCTTAATCACCAAGTTTAAAATGTTTGCACATGTGAGGTGGCTATTTTAAAAGAAGCGTTTTGGTTTCTATCCATGGCCAAATTTTTGTGTTTTGGGCTCTTTCATAAAGTGAGAACTAGATCCTCCAAAGATGGGCCAAAAAGAATTAATAGATGTAGTGATTTGAAAAAGTTACCAAAAATGGCTAAAATGTAAAAAGGAGGTACAAAGGGAAAAGTACTTGGTTTGGTTGGTTTAGGCAACCCACATGATGTGCATATTGGCATACGATGAGGTCTAAACCTTGAAATTTGACCGAAAAACCTGACATTAACATTTTGGTGCTGAATGGACTTTTGGTGAAAAATGAATGGGAAGCCTACTTTTACCATGCATAACTCTCTCAATTTTGAACCAATGGACTGGAAATTGAACTTTTTAGAAAATGAAAACTTTTTCCTACAACTTTCATGTTCGGAACTTTTTGATTTGAAGCTTGTTAAGTACCTTAAAATAGCCACGAAAATGAAGCCTACATAATAAATCAAATGTGCTTAAGAACTAAGATTTAGGTATTTTGCTTGCAAAAACCATAACTCTCTCTGTTAGTATTTAATGATCATGATTTTTATACGAATAGAAAGGTGAGAGAAAAATGACCAAACTGAACCTTGAACCTTGAACCCTAAAGCCTGAACCCTGAAATCTAAACCCTAATAAACCCTAAACCCTAATAAACCTTAATACCTTATAAACCCTAAACCCTAATAAACCTTAAACCCTAATAAAACCTAAACCCTAATAAACCTTAAACCCTTATAAACCCAATAAACCTTAAACCCTAATAAACTTTCAACCCATCTCATACCTATTGTATGAGTCAGCTAAAGATGCATAAACATGTTTCTAAACTTCAAAATTCTACGATGAGAGTTATTTAAGCTTAAGGAAACTTAATTGGTGGTAAATAAATCCATAATTCCTTGCACTTTGAGTTTTAGAAACCCAGAGAATCTTGATCCTTAAGCTGGAATAAGATTTAGAGTCGACACCTATTCTACCAAGGCGAATAGGAAACCTCGCGCATTTAAGAGATCAGGGTAAGATACTATATTCAGGTCGAGGGAAGGTGTTAGGCACCCTCAACCCTTTCCTAAGGTTTGCATTATAAAGCTAAGGTTTATGGCTAAAAAATAAAGAAATATGACAGACAGTTAATAGAGTTAAAGGCTAATTATATTGGACATGATTAGAATTTGGAGGAGGGGGACTCGCCTTGTTGCCAAGTGCCTACGTACCTCCTTATGGAGGATCAGAGTCTACGTAGTTCGGGGACAGGGTTGTACGCCTTAGGATTTGGAATTTGATTTGATATGGTTGAAAGTTTGTCTCAAAGGCTTTTGAAATAGCCTATGATGAGTTAAGAATTTGAAAGGTTTGTTTGGAAGTGTTTTAGGATTTGGGCGTACAACCCTGATTTTGATTTGTACTATTAACCGCAATAATCGATTGATTCAATTACCATAGTTAACAGATTAGTAGAGTATTGTTACCAATTCTAATCGATGGGTTCGATTATCACTAATAACAAATAAATATGTTTTATATTTAAATTTCATCGTCATCCCTCATAATCGATAGATTCGATTATAAATAATAACGAACTTCGGAGAAAAAATAGGCTAATCATTGCAACCAATAAGATTGTTGAAACCTTTTAGCCAAATATTATGTATTTGAATTATATTAATTTAATTGATAATTAAATGATCTATTATTACCCATCGCGATTAATACGGTCGAAACGAATAATAAATTAGATCCTAAGATTTCAGCTAAAAAACTCATGGGTTCGGGAAAACCCTAATATCTTATATCACCGTTCTAGGGTTTTTGTGATTTATAAATAAAATTAAATAATTTAATTAAACCGAATAATCGGGAAAATAATCGAGAATAATTATGGTCCTAATCCTAATTATATCATTAATCCTAATGGAATAATCTAAAGATAATTACTTAAATTTATGATAATGCTTCTACTATATGTTTATCTAAGAATCCAATCTTACATTCCAAAGCTAAACATATTGAGATTAAGCATCATTTCATTAGGGACTATGTTCAGAAGGGTGTTCTTTCTTTAAACTTTGTGGATACAGACCATCAATGGACCGATATCTTTACAAAACCCCTTGTTGAAGATAGGTTTAAGTTCATTCTGAAGAATATCAGCATGGATTTATGCCCAGAATGAGAAGATGAGAAGTTCTAACGTATGGATAAGTTCTGAAATGTGTTTGGATTATCTTCTTATAAGAAGTTCTGATAGTGATCATTTAGAAGTTCTGATTCTGTTATTACTAACGTTTCATTATCTAAGTTGATTCAGGATCTCTTTTAAAGTAAAACAGCTGTCACCAGTTGTTCCAGAAGATGAACACGTGTTCACTCTACTTGGACAAGCATGCGTGCATTTGAGGAGACGCCGCCCTAGGTAACTGTGCAAATCATTTCAAATTCACATTATCTCTCCTAACGTCATTTCTCATTAAATGCAATTGATTCCATGTTTTCTGTAATCATATTCATTCAAACACGTATTGCATTTCATTTCAAATTCGTCCGTTTATATACTCATCTCCACATTCATTTCATCTTTTTACATTCTCTCTCTTCATTCATCTCTCTCTCTCTTTCATTGTTTGCATAAACCCTAGTTCTTAACCGAATCTCAGAGAATATTCATGCTTTCTTCGTCAAGTACTCAAAGAAGAAAAATGGCATCTGCTCATCTTGTTCAACGCAAATACGGTTACGCTCCGTTGAAGACATGTTCTATTCTTTCAACTGAATTGGAAGTTCTTTGTGAATCATCGGTAGACTTTGAAAATCTAAGGAAACATGGTTTCAATACAAATGCTGAAACGATGGAGCAAGGTTGGTCAAACTACCTTGAAATACTGGTTGGACCAGTATATCCTACTTTAGTAACGGATTTCTGGGTTCATGCAACGATTACTCCAACAGCTATCATCTCCTCCGTTTTAGGGCATGAAGTTGTAATAATTGAGAAGATGATCAGAAAACTGTATAATCTAGAGGATATAGAAGGAATCACAGGTGCTCTCCCTAGTAGAGTTGATTGGGAAACAGTTGATAAAGAAATATTTACTGCTTCTGTTGTTGCAACTCATCAAACTGCTTGGTTGAAGCCGTTCTACAGATTTTGTGCTGAGATTATTCTAGGATCTCTCTATCATAGAAAGCGATCTTTTACCTCTACATACATCAATCAGGATCAGAAGCTCGCTCTTTTCTGCATTGGAAAAGGGACTGAAGTTAATATCTCAAGCATTCTATTTCAACATTTGAAGACAAATATTGAAGAATCACGAGATGAAGAACGTAAGAAGTATCCAGATTTCAAGAAGAACATTATTCCTTTTGCTAGAATGATTTCAGACATTCTGATAGAAAGTGACATGCTGGAACTTCTGAAAGCTGTTGGGACGCCCAAGTTCTTTTGTGTCATTCAAGGACACATTCTGAATGCTTTTGACCTCCAAAGGATGTGTCTGATTGAGAAGGTAACTTCAGTTCTAAGAATATTTCCAGATATTCTTACTAGAAGAGTTCCTGTTGAAGGTTTTGCTAATCTGTTCAAAGAAGAGCTTGACAAGTCTGTTAAGCATTATTTGAAGTCTTCTGTCAAAGCTCAATCTTCTGTTGATCCTGCATGGATTCGAGGAAGAGTTCTTCCATCTCTAGCTGAGTTGCAGAAGAAGGAACATAAGAAGAAAGAAATGAAATTGAAAAGAAAAGCTTCAGAAGAAGAAGCTAAGCAAGCTAAGAAGCAGAAGATCACTTATGATCCTCTCAAAGTAAATTCCAAAGAATTTCAAGAGAAGCGCATCAGCGAATATTTTCGTGCTTTGCATGATGCTCGTTCCTCTCAGAATAAGCCTCCTCCTTCTGAACCCCATAACTCTTTCACTATCCCAAACAGTTTCCAACCACCTCCTTCTACCCTTATTCTCAATCCCCAACCACTAAATGCCATTCCCCCAACACCCTCTGATATTCCATCTTCATCTACCTTCACCACAGAATCTCCACCTTCTTTAACCCATTCTTTACCAACCAGAAAATCCAACCCTTATTCCCTTTTTTACCTTGACTATCGCTTCACTTTTAACCCTCCTGAACCTACCATTCCTATTGACATTGATCTGTTCAATATAGATTTTAGCAAGAGGATTGAAATTTTGAGAGTTGCTCATGAATCCAAGTTGGATCATGTTGCTATTCGGGGCTTATGGAATCGCTTTAGAAAGGATTTCCAGTTTGTTGCTTTGAACATCCAAAAGAGATGTGTGGCTGAAGCATCTGGTTCTCCTAGTTTTTTCTTGGAGTTTGATGATGGTAAATACCACCATCCAATCAGAAACTGGAGATCTCTTGAAGAGAAGAAGTTTGTGGATGAGTTGGAAGATGAACCATGCCTGACTATGGTCGTATGGAAGCCAAAATATCCGGTTTTGACTGGAGATTTTCTATGGTTATTCAACTGGCTAAGGGAGAATCCTTCTGAGGAAGCACCAGACATGGTCATTCCTAAGGTTGTCTACCCTTCAGAAGTTGCTGCTCCCATTCCTCCAAAGAATCTGGCTGAGATTCTTAAAGCTCTGGAGAATGAAGATTCTGAGATCTCTGATCCAGAATATGCTGAAGTTGCTTCTGTGTCAGAAGCTGATGTTGAGATAGAAGATGCTGAGAATCATCCTTCTGAGAAAAGTCCTGTTCAGGAAACTCAAGAAGATGTTCTCATATTGGATGCTGCTGCTGGAAATGCTATCCCTCTGAACGATAGTTGTGAATCTTCTTCTGCTGAACCCTCAGTTCTGGTCAATGCTATCAAGGCTCTTCAACAGAATCAGGATGATATGGCTTCTCACTTGGATAAGCATGATGATACACATGAGGAATTCAGAACCTTCATGAAGAAGCAGTTTGAAAGCACCTCTGAGATTCAAGACCTTCTGGCCAGAATAGTTTCTAAGCTAGGATAGTCGTAGTCCTTTGGTCTTAGTTGTTTCCCTTGTTCTTGCATCTGTTTTCTTGCATCTTCTGTATCTTCTGATAATTTTTGTTGATCAATGAAATTTATCTTCTCTCTATATTGTCTATTTATCATCTGAATCTTTTATATGCTTTTTGATGTTATGACAAAAAGGGGGAGAAAACGTGATAATTGATTTGATTTATATTATCAGTTGCTGGGATTAAGTCTCAACATTTCTAACGCTATTTGCAAGTTCTATGTCTTTGAGAATATCTTTGCAGGTTTGGCATAAGAAGATCTTATTGGCATAAGAAGCAAATACATGAAGAACATGTGATGTCGAAGCTCGATGGCGGTGTTGAAGCAAGATGAAGAAGAAGGCTATGTCGAAGCTCGACGGCGGTGTTGAAGCAAGATGATGAAGAAGGCTATGTCGAAGCTCGACGGAGTGAAGGCGAAAGAGAATTCTCCGAAGAAGTCTATGTCGAAGCTCGACAGAGGAGAAGGGGAACTCTGTTCACAAGAAGTCTAATAACCATTATTTTCAACTCTAATTTCACGATTCCTTTTTTTCCAATTGTTTTGATACTATTATTTTTTTAATTATATTTCTTTTTCTTGATATAACATACTAGTTTACTTTTGCTGAAATAATAGATAATGATATGTCAAAGGAGATAAATGTTATAAATAAATCTGGACTGACCTATGATGACTTGTGTGGCGGACCGAATCATATCCTTTGCCTTGGTCCAATAACTTTTATATATATATATATATATATATATATATATATATATATATATATATATATATATATATATATATATATATATATATATATATATATATATATGCTGCAAACAAATAATCTTCCTGGATTCTTATTAATTGGACTTTGATATCATTGCTTGTAGCACACTTGTCCAGATCTTGACACCCCCTACAGTTTTTATTTTCTTTTTTCTAGTTAATTATTTTAATATAATAAAGTAATTTAGTACTTAATTAAACCTGTTTAAGAGCCATATTTTATACCCCTACCCTAAATGTAATTTCATAATCTTAATCATTACTAACCTGTTAATTAAATTTCACATTAATTTTTTTCAAAAAACCCATTCCAAATGCACAAGTGGAAACAACATTGGAATATGCAAAGACCTTTATCATATCCAACCCTAATAATTACTTGCGTATCAGTTACATTTCACATTAAAAAATTTCAGCTTCTTCCTAAACCCTAAACTAGGTTTAATATTTCAGCTTCTTCCTATTCGTATATGTTATTCTAATTTTGCCGCCAAGTTTTTCTTAAATCCTTTTGGTTTTCTATGATAACTTTGAAGATTCGTATTGTTACCATTCTTTATCATGTAGTTAGGGGTTTTGTCAGATTTGTGTAAATTAAATTAATTGATTTTGTTATTTTGATTAATGTTTAGGGTTTTTGAGATATAGTGAGACATTTGCTCTGGTGGAGTCGCATCTATTCGAAGGTAAGAAAATCAATACTTCTTCCCCTTGATTTTGTTGTTTAGGTATTTTAAACTGGTAACAGGTTTTCTCAATTTTTTCCAATGGCAACCTCAATCTTCTTTTTATGTTTGTTTATACATTTTCATCTATTATTTTTAGTCAATGGGTTTCATTTTTTTTTCTGGTGGCTTCATTTTTTTCTTCCTGATTACTATTCATGACTTTACAACTATGTTATTTTACTATTTCCATAGACGTAGCTGCCTTACTCTGTTCTGGGATTTACTAGAGACAGACTCTAGGCTATTGCACTTGCACTTGATTTTCTGTTTAGTTTATCATATTGAAGTTCAGTTTTCTAATTCAACTTTATTTTAGATATAGGTATTAATGTTGAATGCATTTACTTATATCTCCTTCTCTTTTCATTATAAAAAATTCAAAGAAAATAATTAATTAATAATAAATGTTCTATTTTTTTTTGTGACAAAACATATTTAAAAATAGAAACATCAAGTTAATCAATAATAAACGTCTATCTTTTAAAATAATTTATTAAGAAAATAATTTAAAATACCTATTTTAATTAGGTGTTAGAAATATGCAATTAAATTATGTAATAATAGCCTTATTTGTAACTAGCCTTATTTGTAATAATAGCCTTCTATGCAATTAAATTATATGTAATAATAGCCTTAAAGGGAGTGAATCCATTTTTTAAAACAGTATTCTTTATTCTAAATAACAGCCTTATTTATATAAAACACTAAAATAAATGATTTGTTTAATGTAATATTAAATAATTTATATTTTTAATTATATTATTAATTTAAATTGCATAAATTTCATTCAATACATTTTATTATTATTTAATATTCTTGAAAAATATTGATAAATTCATCAATCTACTTTTTAATATAATAAAGTAAACTACCAACATAATTATCTAATTATCCTAATTTCTACTTTTAATATAATAAAGTAAATTATTTATGTGTATTTTATTATTATTTTCCTATGATAAATGTGTTTTTGTGTGATATGTGTGTGTTAATATTTCTTATTTATACTTAATGAGTTGGTTTTATAAAATAATAATATAAATATTAAATTTTGCAACCATTTTTAAAAAAATAAAGTCAATTTTTAAAATTCCTAAATTTAAATGATTAAAAAACATAATAAATATAACAATATTTGTTTCGTCCATATTTGATGTTTGTGTTCATCCAACTGTGTCAATTTAGATTCCATTTCTTGAATATGTTTAATTTTCTATTTTTTTTCTTTTTCTGATATTTAGTAGACTTGAAGATCTCTTCTCTCAAACTTGAAGATGTCTTCTCTCCAAACAATATTACGATATAATCCAACCAGAACATGATCCTACATAAAAAAATAGAAATGAAATTAGAAAAATTAACAAAATGGAAAACAATTTTATAAAATCTCAATTGATTAAGCAGTAATTAACAACATAAATCTACTACTGAATTAATATATAGTAACAAATTTCTTCTACACATATACCAGAAATAACATGCTTTGTCATTCTCATTTTCTTTTGTCCCTGTAAAGTCTAATACAAGTTTAGTATCCTTCTACTAAATAATTGAGATTATGCTAAAGAAAGCCTTGTAATTATAAGACGTATGAGATGCATGTATAAATATTCAAGAATATGTTATACATTGTATGAGATACAAATATAAACATTTTTATTTTTGCGGATCCTCACAGTCTTGTACATAAGACATAAAATTTGTCACAGGGGGAGGGTCAAACTTTCACACAATATTATATACTTTTCAAATAAAAAAGAAGACTTTTTTTTGTTTGTTTGGCTATTCTTATCTCATGTGTGTATGTTCATATCATCACATGATATGTGAAGAAATCGTGACATCATCACAACGAGTTTCAACACAAATTCAACGCCTCAGCTCCGCCGGCGCTCCCCTGAACGACAACCACCGCTCCGCCGTGAGAGATTCCGCCGCCGCACAGCCCCACACACCGCCTAAACCGATCAACTCCAACCTACTGTTACCGATCCGCTTCCATAGTCACCGCCATCTCCAAAACGCATCATCGCATCAAGATTTCAATGAACCTGCAAGTGAATTGATTAACAATTTTCAACGGCACAAATCGATTTCAGATTACAACAGCAATGGCGGAGGGGAGGCCGAAGGAAGCAGAGAGGATTCTGCATCAAAAACACATCAACAGTCACCACGATTTGCTCTAACAAGATTCGTGTCCGTTTTCGCCGTTTAATCAAGACTAATATGCCCAGCGAGTTCGTGGCACCCAAATTGGTGGGTCTGGACATTATGCTTTTGTTTTTCCGACGAAAATTGGAGGTTGCCGAAGGTGATTTACCGGAGAAGAGGAACAGTACCATCACCGGCGGTGGTTGGAATCTGTTAGTGAAAACGCGCTCTAATATTTAATGTTAGAAATTGGTTTATTATTGACTAACATGTGCAGTTCGGTTGGCAAGTAGGGATGGCAACGGGTGCCCGCGGGTGCGGGTTTTATACTACCCAAACCCGCATCCGAAATTACCACCCGAACTCAAACCCAGAAGCTATTCGGGTGACAAAATAACACCCACGCCCACACCCGTTGGGTTCGGGTTTTTTCATCCAAACCCAAACCCGCAACAAAATACATAAAATATATTATTCCTACAATTTTCTTACAATTTTCCATAAATATATATATTATATATATATAATATAATATATTATATAATATATATATTATATAATATATTATATAATTATATATATATATATATATATATATATATATATATATATATTCGGGTGTGATTTCGGGCGCGGGTTTCACACTACCCAAACCCGCACCTGAAATATCGGGTGGCACCCGAACCCGAACCCAAACCCAGTCAACTCGGGTTTTCACCCGTTGACTCGGGTTCGGGTGCGGGTGGGCCCCGCGGGTTTGGGTCTGTTTGTCATCCCTATTGGCAAGAGGTATGGAAACGTAACCACCAGGACACAGGTTCAACTAGGGGTGGCAAAATGGATGGATTAGATGGATATGGATTGGATTGCTAATGGATGGATCTAATCAATCCATTAGTCCATTAACAATCCATCCATTAAGGTTAAAATCCAATTCAATCCATCCATTAACATCTTTACAGTGGATGGATATCCATCCATCCAAAACTTTTATTTAAATATTTTAATTATTTTTTTTAATAATTTAGATTTTAAAACTTTACAAAAACTTTTTTTTTTAAATTTCTCTAAAATAATATTTTTACAATATTTATAGATATAATAGATTTATTTTATATTTATTCATAATTTATAATATTTTATAGATAAGTTTTGATAATTATTTGTTAGTATTATTCTGTTTATTTCTCTCTTTTTTTTCTAATGTTGTTTCTAATCTTTTATCTTTGTATGAATTTACAGTTTCGTTTAATAATTGGAATGATATATTTCTTCATTGTTAAATTATGACACCCTTGTATTTTTATTTCTCCTTCAATACTTAACTACTGTGTTGAATTGTAGATTTTTTCAATTCTATTTTGAAATATGATTTCCAATTCAAATGAATTGAACAACTGCACTGTGCTTTTCAAACTAAAACTCCACCACTTTTTCGTTTTTCAAAGTGACGTTCTTTTACTACCACTATATATATATATATATATATATATATTATTAAGAAAAAGAAAAAAAATTGTGAAATTTTAAAATAAAGTCAACAATTTTAAGTGAAACTAGAAAAAATCCATTGGATTTATTAAATGAGATGGATGGATTGAAGCCATCCATATAGTTAAATGGATGGATTGAAACCAATCCGTTAAGTAGTTATTTGGTTGATGGATGGATTGGATGGATAAATTATTGGATGGATTGGATGGATTCTCCCTTAATGGATTTTATTGCCACCCCTAGGTTCAACCCCTGCGTGCAACACTTTTTTTCTGCATTTTCCAGCTTAACAAACTTGCAGATCCTGTACAATCCCCCAACGCAAGACCACCATACACCTGCGATCACCACCACTAGATGCACATGAGGACTGATCCAATGACTCACGGCGTGGAGACACACCATGAACACTCAATAGCCCACCGCACAGAATTGTAGCCAGGTTCTATGTAATTTTTTGTTTCTATTTATTCATTTACTTAATTGTTATTAAATTTAAATTGTTATTTAATTTAGTGAATTTATTTTAATTTAGATTAGTATAATATAATTAGGATTAGGGGTTTAGCATTATTTTCCCGATTATATTTAATATTATAAATCACAACAACCCTATAAATTTAATATTATAAATCACAACAACCCTATAAATCCTTATTAGATATTAGGGTTTGTCCAATCCCACCGGCCATTTGGCCAAGGATATTAGGATTTAATTTATTATTCGTTCCGACTAAATCTATTAGTTGCAATGGTTAATAATCGATTAATTTAATTAATCAAATCCTATAAATTAAAACAATTATATTTTGCTAAATGGTTTTAACCAAATCTATTGGTTACGATGATTAGCAATTTCCCTCTATCAAATTTGTTATTATTCGTAATCAAATCCATTGATTATGAGGAATAACGATGAAATTAAATAACTAAAATACACACATTTGCTATTCGTGATAATCGAATCTATCGATTATAGTGGTTAGCAATCCTCCCTTTAATCTGTTGGTCATGGTAATCAAACCTATTGATTATCGCAACTAATGGTAACAAATTAAAAATCAGGGTTGTACGCCCAAAACCTCTAAAAAACACTAAACCACAATAAGTAGTATTTTTTATCCTGGGCAACTCAAAATGCCTTCTCAGATCAAATTCAAACTACGATAGGCCATTCAAAAAGCCTTCAAACCATCTCAAATCAAATTTCTAATTCTAAGGCGTACAATCCTGTGCCCGAACTACGTTGACTCTGATTCTCCATAAGGAGATACGTAGGCACTTGGCAACAAGGCGAGTCCCCCTCTTCCAAACTCTAATCATGTTCAAATAATTAGCCTTTAACTCTTATTACTCTCTGTCACCTTTCTTTATAACCCTTGCCATAAACCTTTATCTTTGAATGTTAGCCTTTAGGAAAGGGTTGAGGGTGCCTAACACCTTCCCTCGACCTGAATGTAGTACCTCGACCTGAATATAGTATCTTACCCTGATCTCTTAACTGCGCCAGGTTTCCTATTCGCCTTCGACCTGAATATAGTATCTTACCCTGATCTCTTAACTGCGCCAGGTTTCCTATTCGCCTTCTTAACTGCGCGAGGTTTCCTATTCGCCTTGGTAGAATAGGTGGCGACTCTAAAAGCTTAATTTTTAGGGCAGGTTGCTACACATTTATTTAGAAAATCATCAAAAAAATAATATATACATACTTACATTTTTGTTTTTTTTTTATCACTACTTACATTTTTGTTTAATTAATGTTATGTTTGTTTATTTTCTAACTTTTTTTTAGGGTTTATAATTTTGATTTTAAATTCAATTTATGTTGAATTTATAATTAAAATTAATAAATCATTATTATTTTTTTAGTTTGTTATTGTTTGGTTTTAGGTGTGGTGCAATTTAACAAAAGAGGTCCATTTTAATTCATTGAAGTCCAACGGATTTATTTGCAAGGGCCCATGAGCAAGTTTTTGTCTAAAGCCCATTATCATCTTTAAGATTTTTGAAGCCAAGTCATGAAGCCAAACATTCACGTTTTTCTCTTCTCAGCAGAATATCACAAATTATCCAAGTTTCATGACATCATCCATTTTTCTCATCCATTACATCACCTATTTTCACTACAGACAAAAACTCCAAGCATTTTCTTCACAAATCCTCACGCGGTTTCCATTCCTTCACCCACAAAATCAGCATTGGCTCATCCACCTCTAACAGAATTGATTCCTTCTTATCCTTCACAAATCTCCCTTTTGCCCTCACTCTCCATTTGCTATATAACAACACACTCACATCAGAATTAGAGGAGGAAGAAAAATGCTAAAGAAACTCTGCACAAATTGAGACTCAATCTTCCTCCACGTTGAACTTGCTTTCAATTCACACACATGTTTTAGAATTTGCTCATTAACTCTCAAGAGGGATTCAGATCCATGAATCACCTCTGAGTTCTTATGAAAGCCATTGTTATTTGTTGTTGCCACGGTTTAGAAAAGAGGAAGAAATTATACTGTTATGCTGCTCAAAATATCACCAAAGTTCTTCCTCCAAACCACCTTCAAAATTTAACTTCCTTGTAACCGATCCACCATTTTCAGTCTACCAACTACCTTCAGCTTGAATCACCACGCTCAAACAGACTCGTCCACAAAAAATCCATTATTAACCTTCAATAACACATCTGCAAAATCACAACCGAAATCGATCCATCCGCAAAACCTTCACTCACACTAACCTTCATCTTCAAAACGCAACTACTACATCACATTTCAGAAAACAGAACCTGCATATTTAACTCTTTTGATTTTGCTACCGTTAATCTTCATTTGTTTGTCACAGATCTTCATATTTAGAAGCTTCGACAAGTGCGGATTCATCACAACGTCACTTTCAGCCGAACTCAAGCGCCATCATCTTCAACATAGAGCTCATTACTCCTAACAACAACGACGCGTGGACGCTATCAGCAACATCGCGGTGACATATCAGCTACAACAACAAAGAACTCACGGATTTTAGAAGAAAGAAGCATCGAGACTGTAACACGGTGAACTGACTTTTTAATAATCGGAATGTCGCGGTAAGCAAGAGTCGCCACCGACTTTTATTTTATCCAAACTAAATCAGAAAGGCAAAAAGAAACAGAAAAAAACCTTTTAAAGAAAATCTGAGTTCGGGGGGTAATATATGCAAAGGGAAGGTGTAAGGCACCCTTTGCATCCATGGTTTTCCATGGGCTCTTAATTGCTTTGCTTGCTCGTTTGTTTAGAAAATGTAGATGAAAGAGATAGGGACTTTAGCTTGTGAATAAGCGTTGCCCTTTTGAAAAATTATGAGAAAGAATATAATAAAAAGGTTTGAGCATTGCAAGGCAGTTAGGGGCAATTACCTTAAACTCAGATGATAGGTCTCTTTTTGCCTTTCAGAATGAAAGGGTCTATCCTTGCCATAAGAGGGCAGGAAGCCTTTCGTTTGGAGGTTGAAGGGTCATCGAAGCATCCTTTGCCATAAGACTGTCCCATGTCATAGAAGGGCAGGTAGTCTAAGGCAAGGATCAGAATAAGCCATTTCGTAGGCAGCCAGAAGATACCTCAGCCTTTTCGTAGGCAACATCCAAGGGTCTAGGTCATTTGTGTATCGAAGGCAGCATCATTAGGGTCGTGACCTTTTTATCGAGGCAACATGGCTGAGGTATCCTCGTATTCGAGGGACGTGGCTTATTCTGCAAAACACAAAGGCAACAGGCAACAAGGCAACAGAGAGGGTTACCCAAAAGCGTGCGTGTGTGCACCAATCACGTGATTATGTTCAGTTATGTTATCTTATAAAATTACGTGATGCTAATTCAATTAATAAGTTGCACTCCCTATAATTACTAACCACACAATAATATAACAATAATAATGGGGAAGGGAAATTGTAACCAGCGGAGGAGAGGGGAATTGAAACCAGCGGGATATAAAAATAAAAGGCAAAAGGTTTAACACAAGTAATAATTTGTAAATAGGGTTTAGGGTTACCAATACTCGTAGCTTTGGCAGTTGACAAACCCTGAAAATTGGAAAAGAAAGAATAAACAGAGGGGTGAGTGCATTATCGGTTCGGAGGCAAATGAGGTTAACCTTAATAAAATAAAAGATAAATAAATTAGTAATGAATGATAAATAATACTTAGCTTTGATTTGGATTTGATCTGATATGGTTGGTTAGAGTCGGAGGAAACCTCGGGGGTAACCCTGAAAAGACAAGGCAGAAAGAGAGGGAGTGAATGTATGCACAGTTCAGAAATATAAGGACAAACCCTAAAATTAAAAAGGAAACAGAATAGACATCGAATAAATAAAATACTTAGCTTTTGTATTTTGATCGGGCGTGTTATCGGAGTGAACCATGTTGATAACCCTGAAAAGGCATGAAAAGGGCACAAAGAAATATTTTCAGTGTATAATAAATCCTCGCTAAGATTCAAATGGAATATAATAATAAATCGATTCAATTAATTATTGGTCTTGCGACCTAATTAATTAAATCGGGATAAGAAAATTAAATCGAGTGTGAAAATAATTTTTTGGAATTTTTTAGAGTTAATATCAAAATATGTATGAATTTTTAAAGTAATTAAGTAATTAAATTAAAAAGAAAGAACATAATTAAATATAATAGGTATATAAATAAGATAATACTATTATTATTAACATATATAAAAAAACTTTTAGAAAAGGGTTTTATTAGTGAAAAAGACAATTAATTAAAACAAATATACTAATATGTAAAGATATTGTATAATAATAAATAAATAGAAAAAGAACTCAGCTTTTTATTCTGTGTGATGAGCTGATGAGGGTCCATGGTACGCTTGTAGGTACTGGCGCGTTAGATCTAGCGTGCTTGAGATTTTGTGGTTGGGATTGAGGCTGCGAAGGACTATGATATGTATGCATGTTCACGCTCATTGGATTTGAGGCGTGTGTGATCTGACGTCTGGATGGTGAGGACGCACCATGCTCCTTCATTGCAAGTGGGTATGGGATCTGCAGTAGAATAATTCTTGAAAAAAATATGTAGGTGATGGGAGTCGAACCCACACCATGTGCATTACCAACAAATACGCTTGCCATCCAACCACTTCTGCTCAGTCGTACAAACAACACCCTACAATAAAATATGTGAAAACAAACAAAATCCTATGACCGCGCGCCAAAATTCGAACTGCCCTATCATATGACGACACCTCGTCGTCTTCTTTAAAAAAACCTGCAACCATAGTCTTTTACAGCGCTCTTAACCGAGTAGCTGTAAAAACCCATATCTATAACACCTGTGAATCATAAAAGTATTCATATGCACATAAAAATCAAATCCAAGGCCATATTCATGATCTTTTTTCTCATACGAACTAGCCTGCACCATTATCAACCCTTAATTCGCAATAAATCGAAAAGCCCCAATGTGAAGTTTGTAAACCCTAACATGGTGGATCCAAGTATATGCTCATAATAATCAAATTAAAACTCCAGAATTAATCAAGACAGCATAACAAACACAAATATGCTCTCAAATTATGCAAAGGATGCGTGAGATATTGAAATTGAAGCTTGAAAAAAAACGCAAACCGTAAGTCACTGTGGACGTGTTCTTGATGCGCAGAGGCCTGGTAACAATCTGGAATCCTTCAATGAAGCCTCTAGAACGCGTTTGAACCCTTGAAACTCTTTGAATCTGGCTACAACCTTGAATTTGATCTTGGAATTTTCTTGACTTTTTGGAAGCTTGGTTTAGGATTTAGGAGGCCAGAATTTCGTCCACCTTGTGCTCTGGACTTGTTTAGTACTTATAGGAGATGGATTAGGGCAACACAAATTGGATCAAATCTCCTTGTATCAATTTTTGCAATTTGATTGGAAATTGATTTTTAATGTTTCTAAATATGGCTAATGTCAATCTAATCTTTGCCAATCTTGCCATTCTGAATTTGAGTCAAATATATTATTCGATTGATGATTGGATATGATTGGAATTAAAAAGAAACTCAATCTTTTACAATTTTCTTCAAATAATGATTAAATATATGATTTAAATGAATAAAAAATTCAAGTAAAATCAAATATTCCATGTATTTTCGTGGAAAAGAGATCTTGGGCTCTTGGATACTTGGGGATCAAGATTGAGTAAAAATAACTTGGGCCCATTTGCAAAAAAAGTCAAGTTCTTTCACATTTTTCCCTCCAAAATAGTCCAACTTTAACAAAGCCTATTTCTCTCAATTTTTGAGGTATGGAAGTGTTCTAGGACTTTATGGAAACCTTGAAGAGTCCTCTAACCAGTGTCTTTGGTCTCATATCAAAATTATTTTCCATGCTCATTTTATGTCCTTTTGAAAAAAAGTGTCCTTTTGTTGACTTTTGAAAAGGACCTATAATGTTTTGGTCCATATCTCTGAAATGAAGCTTTTTTAGACTTGGCATGTGAGAGAAAAAGTTGTAGAGAATCAAATTTCCTTCAAGATGGGCTTTGGATGGAAAATTTTGGATGTTCCTTGTGAAAGTTATGGCTAGTCAAAGTTCAGTTGACTTTTCCTATACAAAACCCTAATTTAGAAACTTTTTGATTTGTTGATTTTTGTTCTTTCCTTGATGAACCATGATCAATTCTTGATCAAATGGTGAATGATACTTCAATATGAGGATCTTGACAAAAAATCAGGAGCTTTGACTTTATTCTGACCACAGTTTGACTTTTAGGTTAACCTAGTCGACTGTTGACTTTCTGAACAATTGAGTGACCAAAACTTTGAGATAGGCCTTGATACTTGTCATAGAGGTAATGTGAGATATATTGAGCCATATGAGATGTCTTGGGGCCATTGATTCACTGATTTTTCTTTGGGTAAGTCAAACCCTTGTTTCTGAGCCTTGTATAAGAGGGTGTATCTTGGAGCTTTGTGTATTGATTTGAATTTGAATAGGAGAAAAATGTATGGGCAAATTTTGGGGTATGACATCTGCCCCTGTTCAATTATCTTAAACCTGAAGATGTAGAGTGGTTTGTGTGCCAGTCGGTATCTGAAGGTGGAAGATGATTGAACACTAGAATACCAAGAAATTTGCCCTAGCTGAAGTAGGGATTTTTGTCGGAGATGGGCTTGAAGATGCCATCCAGGTGTTTGAAGTGTTTGAGAAGTGTTGTTTGTGTGTTGATCGTGTCATTACCGTTCGTAGTAAATGAATTAGATCCTTTGGAGAGATAATCGTGTCTACATCGTTCGTGATGATAGAATTAGACTCTCTTGTCGTGTCAGCACCGTTCGTAGTAACTGAATTAGACCGTGGACGTCAGTGATCGTGTCTACACCGTTCGTGATGATAGAATTAGACCTCTGAAATTTGATCGTGTCAGTACCGTTCGTAGTATCTGAATTAGATCTTCTGTCGTGTCAGTACCGTTCGTAGTAGCTGAATTAGACTGAGAAGGTCAGTGATCGTGTCTACACCGTTCGTGATGATAGAATTAGATCTCTGAGAGTTGACCGTGTCAGTACCGTTCGTAGTATCTGAATTAGATCTTGGAAATGATCGTGTCAGTACCGTTCGTGGTGACTGAATTAGATCTTGGAAATGATCGTGTCAGTACCGTTCGTGGTGACTGAATTAGATCTTGGAAATGATCGTGTCAGTACCGTTCGTGGTAGATGAATTAGATCTTGGAAAGTTGGAGTTTTCGTTCGTTTGTTTGTACCTGTATTCTGCAAAAGGTAAAGTTAGATTTATGCAATGTCATGATGCATGGGTTATGTAATGAATCCCTCAAAAATAAATGAGAGCTTTTGCATGTTATGTATGAGTTCATTATGAGGTAATGTATGCAATGTATGAATATGTTTATGACATATGATATGTGAATATGATTTATGTAGATCTTTATGTCCTTGTAATTGTACTGTCTGATCTTGTCTTGAAGATGCTCAGCTGGGAATTTATGATTTCTGCTTGGAGATGATCAGTGACTTAATGTTCCCTGATTGGTGATAAAGATATTGATAAATCGTGTTGGAGGAGAGCGACTGTGTTGAAGATGTAAACTCTGTTGGGCAGCCATGTCTCTATCGGGAGCGTTTGAAGATATCTTCTTAATGATTACTCTGTGGGGATATGATCTTGTGAACCCGGCTTTGTGGGGAGACATGGGTGAAAGTTGCCCCCAGTATTATAGTAACTACTACTTGATTTAGGACACGTCACTTAAAATGTCAAACTGGACTTGTATAGATTTGCCCCCAGTTAGCAGGAACTTTGGAAAGATTCGCCTTGCGAGGACTTTATAAGATGTGCACTTTAGGAGACATGCCCCTAGTAATCATATGCCCAATATGATGTCCTATGTTGGTTGAGAAGTAGCTTCAGATTTTCTTGGATGCGTGCCCCTGATTATTTTGGCATCCTTGAGAGATTCTCGGAATCTTGACTTGATTGCCCCAGATTGTTTGGACAAATAGTTTGAAACCCACTTGAGGTGTATGCCTTTGACTGTTTGGCATTTTAAGAGATTCTTCGAATCTTGACTGGATTGCCCCAGATTGGTTGAGCAAAGCATGCCATGCCCCTTGTATACGTAGGAGACCTTGCTTCTCGGAGTGATCTTGTCTGTCGGGATAACTTTCAGTCATTAGTTGTACCATGTGCAAGTTCTTTCTGATGCTAACATTTGAATTTATGTAGCAGAATATGTTTAATAATGGATTCATGAGATGCAATGCATACGTTTGTCTTGAGTTTTTGAAAACATTAAAACAAGAGATGTAAAAGCGCGATATTTGTAAAACATGATATTTGTAACAACGTGATGTTTGTAAAAAAGAAATACCAACTCAGCATTTTGGTAAACTTTAAGGAGTCGGGATACCTTTTTGGTGACAGTATGCTTTCGAACTAACCATGCTTCAGTTAGGACTTTCAAGGGTTGTAACGTGGCTTGGTTCACGGTTTAAGAAACAAAGGATAAAGGCTCAAAATTTGATTGTACCCACCCCTCTTCGTGATGATCTTCAGTCCTAAGCTCAGTTAATTCAACTTACGCATTCAGGTTCCAAGAGACTTTTAGATTTGTACCTTTGATGATGATGATGGTTCACCAGTAAAGAGAACCTTTGAGATGACAGTCACTTCTTCCTTTTGGTAGTCACAACATGGTGTTGTTCAGGAACTTATTGACTTCTCTGTTTTCATCTTTTTGATATCCCTAACTTTTGCCTGAACTGTTTATTTTTGAGATTACAGTCAGCGGGATGCCTTGATTTTTGCCTAAGTCACCTTTTTGATTTTTGACTTAGCAGGCTTTTCTTTGTATATATGTTTTTCATTTTTTTCTTTGAAAGATGTTAACTGTCTTGCTTAATGATTGATGAACCATCATTGTCTTTTGATTGACATCTCCAACACTTCTTTGATGTGTGCGGATGAATGCTTGTGATTGAAACCTTTGTAGAAAAGGTGTGCTGAACGATTCTCTCGAAATAGAATGCACAGCCAAATTAACTGAGAATTACCCTGCCCCAGGTTATGATCAAGGGTTTTAATTAGTATAAGAAAGAAACTTCTACTTCTTAGGCTCAATGGGGTTGACGAGGGATTAACATCCTTATATCTCCACTGTTTAGGAATTGAAACAATGCCTGTACATCATCAACATAGTCCTCTCAAAAGCATACTGTATGAGGTTGCGGTATCGTTTTCGTCATCCTCCCTTAAAAGGCCTACAGCTTAGCAGGAGTTGAGTATCATAAAATATATGCAAAGTAAAGACATAATTTTAAAATGAGTGATAGCGAAATAAATTATTCAAGACAAACATATGCAATGCACTGATGATGATTATTAAAATAGATAATGTCTATCATAATTCGAATGTTTAAACAAACAAAATAGAAATTTGCAAAATGAAAGTAAAACTAATGATTAAAAGTTTATCCTTCTAGCCATCCGCATTATTAGCAGTTACATTAGGAGTCTCAGGAGGATCAAACTCAACTTCTCCAGCATCGATCATATCTTGAATTTTGTTCCTCAATGTCCAGCAGCTATTCGTATCATGACCAGGACTATCAGAGTGGTATGCACACCTCATATTAGGATTATAGCTTCGAGCAGAAGTGCTAGGATTCTTAGGGGGATCCTTTAGAGTGATCAACTCTAACTTCAACAGGTGTTGTAGTGCTTGATCCAGTGACATATTGATCTTTGTGAACTGACGCCTAGGCGGGTCTTGCGTGCTTTGACGACTTCTCTGAGGTGTCGGTGTGGAGATCAAAACTGCCCCAACAGATTGGCCATGGTTATTATTTGAATCTGACTTCCCACTGAGAGGCTTCTTTGTAATACCTGAGGATGTAGCAGTTTGAATCTTACCACTTCGGATGCCATTCTCAACACGTTCCCCAGTCAGTATAAGCTCAGTGAATCCAGATGACGAACTTCCCAGCAAATGACTATAGAAAGGGCCAGTCAATGTATTCATAAACATATCTACCATTTCTCTGTCAGCCAAGGAAGGTTTGACTCTTCCAGCTAGATCTCTCCATTTCTGAGCATACTCCTTGAAACTTTCCTTAGGTCCCATAGACATGCTTTGTAGTTGCATGCGAGTTGGTGCGAGATCGGAATTATATTGGTATTGCTTATAGAAAGCAACAACCAAATCTTCCCAAGTATGGATGTTGGTACTTTCCAGTTGATAGTACCATTCGAGTTGAGTTCCAGATAAACTCTCTTGGAAGAAATGGATCCAGAGCCTCTTATCAGCAGTGTGAGGCTGAATCTTTCTTACATAAGACCTCAAGTGTATCTTGGGACAAGAGACTCCATCATACTTAGCAAAGGTGGGAGTTTTGAATTTCGGAGGAATAACTACCCCAGGAACGAGTCCTAATTCTTCAAAATCTAGCCCAGGTACCTTCTGAATTTCCACGCTCCTCAGACGCTCTTCTAACATCTGGTATTTGTCATCTGGATGTTCGTCCTCATGGTAATAGTCCTCTTCTTCTTCAGAGAGTTTGGCAGAATCGTGGTTACTTTTTGCATCGGTTTTGATACTAGCATCATCATCTTGGTCATCCTCATCACTGTCTTCAGAGATTTCAGCATCCTTGAGTTGCAGGATCGGTCTAAGCTTTTTCACTCGAGTCTTCTTACCTTCTTTGGGAGTTTCTGCTTCTTCAACCTTTTTGAGAGGGCCTTTGAACCTTCTTCCCAGATTGAGAACACCTTTAGGTTTCTTGGTCTTCTTTTCCTTCTCGGTCAGAAGGGATTTCAGCTCATCTTGCCCCTTGGACAAATTCAGAATCAAGGCTTGGAACTCAGTGTTTTGAGCTTGGAGATCCTTAACTGATTGTTCGAGATTCATGATGCTGAAATAAACAGCGAGGAAGGATGAGAGACCTATTGTAAGAAACCTGTTATGCGATGTTATGAATGCAAATGCAATGCTTTCAAGGATCTTTAGGCATTTAGTTAGCAACATTAGAAAATGATTTGGTCGCGTCTTTGTCTTGGAGAAATCTGAATTTTGTCTTTGCACGTCTTTCTTTGAGAATCAAGCTCACCATATCGAGTGGGTCATCGCCTCTGATTCGGGATACTTCTGAATTTGAACATGCATGGCTAGAGGAAAATAAATCCTCTTGCCCCTTGATTGGTACTGTGTCTTTGAATTGGAAGGTACGTGGCCAGAGGGAAATAAATCCTCTTGCCCCTTGATGGGAGATCAGTCTTTGATAAGAGCACCTGAAATTGTGCGCCCTAAATTCCTAAGATCCTTGAAAGGGTTAGTTAAATCATGTTATGCTTATGATGTCATGATGTCATGGATGTTATGCGAATGCGGTTCATTAGGCATAGTGTGGGGTAGTAAGGACAAACAAGTCCTTTTAACAAAACCTGCAAGGAAACGAAGGTTAGCAGCAAACACCAACAAGTCACGCAAGTCACACAAGTCATACAATTTTGCCTTATGGTTAGGCTTGCATGAAGTTCATAGGTCTATACCCTTCTTCCTTTTGTTTAGTTGGTTCAACCTGTCCTAAAAAGTAACCAGGTTCTATGGTGCTCATATCCCTGATCTTTCTCGTGGGCATTGTCTCAACATAGCACTCAATCGGCCAGCCAAAAGCATCCCTTGAGTCTAATCTCAATGAGTGTAGCATCGAGTATCAACCGGCTTCAGTCAGGAATCCGAAGCCAGCCATCTCGCTACTTCTTATAAGCCAAAGTCAAGTTCAACTAAGGTTCTAAAGGCGAATTAGTGCTCATGACACCACGCGGTAGCCAAATGTCTCCTCGATCAAATTCAAGGGCCATCAGGACAAACCAAAGCGTCGCACTAACGGTGGCCACCAGTTCAACCATAACGATACATGTCGTACAGTCTCCCTGATCTCATGCCACATACCTAAGGTACTCAGATCCGGGTTAGGATCTTTCACACAGCAGAATACCCAAAACAGCCCTGCAAAAGTAAAGCAAGCAAAACAAACAATAGAAAACATTTAAGTGAATCCTAAACTTTTAAGGTAACCCCTCTTAATCGAAAAATCCCCAGCAGAGTCGCCAGTTCTGTAACACGGTGAACTGACTTTTTAATAATCGGAATGTCGCGGTAAGCAAGAGTCGCCACCGACTTTTATTTTATCCAAACTAAATCAGAAAGGCAAAAAGAAACAGAAAAAAACCTTTTAAAGAAAATCTGAGTTCGGGGGGTAATATATGCAAAGGGAAGGTGTAAGGCACCCTTTGCATCCATGGTTTTCCATGGGCTCTTAATTGCTTTGCTTGCTCGTTTGTTTAGAAAATGTAGATGAAAGAGATAGGGACTTTAGCTTGTGAATAAGCGTTGCCCTTTTGAAAAATTATGAGAAAGAATATAATAAAAAGGTTTGAGCATTGCAAGGCAGTTAGGGGCAATTACCTTAAACTCAGATGATAGGTCTCTTTTTGCCTTTCAGAATGAAAGGGTCTATCCTTGCCATAAGAGGGCAGGAAGCCTTTCGTTTGGAGGTTGAAGGGTCATCGAAGCATCCTTTGCCATAAGACTGTCCCATGTCATAGAAGGGCAGGTAGTCTAAGGCAAGGATCAGAATAAGCCATTTCGTAGGCAGCCAGAAGATACCTCAGCCTTTTCGTAGGCAACATCCAAGGGTCTAGGTCATTTGTGTATCGAAGGCAGCATCATTAGGGTCGTGACCTTTTTATCGAGGCAACATGGCTGAGGTATCCTCGTATTCGAGGGACGTGGCTTATTCTGCAAAACACAAAGGCAACAGGCAACAAGGCAACAGAGAGGGTTACCCAAAAGCGTGCGTGTGTGCACCAATCACGTGATTATGTTCAGTTATGTTATCTTATAAAATTACGTGATGCTAATTCAATTAATAAGTTGCACTCCCTATAATTACTAACCACACAATAATATAACAATAATAATGGGGAAGGGAAATTGTAACCAGCGGAGGAGAGGGGAATTGAAACCAGCGGGATATAAAAATAAAAGGCAAAAGGTTTAACACAAGTAATAATTTGTAAATAGGGTTTAGGGTTACCAATACTCGTAGCTTTGGCAGTTGACAAACCCTGAAAATTGGAAAAGAAAGAATAAACAGAGGGGTGAGTGCATTATCGGTTCGGAGGCAAATGAGGTTAACCTTAATAAAATAAAAGATAAATAAATTAGTAATGAATGATAAATAATACTTAGCTTTGATTTGGATTTGATCTGATATGGTTGGTTAGAGTCGGAGGAAACCTCGGGGGTAACCCTGAAAAGACAAGGCAGAAAGAGAGGGAGTGAATGTATGCACAGTTCAGAAATATAAGGACAAACCCTAAAATTAAAAAGGAAACAGAATAGACATCGAATAAATAAAATACTTAGCTTTTGTATTTTGATCGGGCGTGTTATCGGAGTGAACCATGTTGATAACCCTGAAAAGGCATGAAAAAGGCACAAAGAAATATTTTCAGTGTATAATAAATCCTCGCTAAGATTCAAATGGAATATAATAATAAATCGATTCAATTAATTATTGGTCTTGCGACCTAATTAATTAAATCGGGATAAGAAAATTAAATCGAGTGTGAAAATAATTTTTTGGAATTTTTTAGAGTTAATATCAAAATATGTATGAATTTTTAAAGTAATTAAGTAATTAAATTAAAAAGAAAGAACATAATTAAATATAATAGGTAAATAAATAAGATAATACTATTATTATTAACATATATAAAAAAACTTTTAGAAAAGGGTTTTATTAGTGAAAAAGACAATTAATTAAAACAAATATACTAATATGTAAAGATATTGTATAATAATAAATAAATAGAAAAAGAACTCAGCTTTTTATTCTGTGTGATGAGCTGATGAGGGTCCATGGTACGCTTGTAGGTACTGGCGCGTTAGATCTAGCCTGCTTGAGATTTTGTGGTTGGGATTGAGGCTGCGAAGGACTATGATATGTATGCATGTTCACGCTCATTGGATTTGAGGCGTGTGTGATCTGACGTCTGGATGGTGAGGACGCACCATGCTCCTTCATTGCAAGTGGGTATGGGATCTGCAGTAGAATAATTCTTGAAAAAAATATGTAGGTGATGGGAGTCGAACCCACACCATGTGCATTACCAACAAATACGCTTGCCATCCAACCACTTCTGCTCAGTCGTACAAACAACACCCTACAATAAAATATGTGAAAACAAACAAAATCCTATGACCGCGCGCCAAAATTCGAACTGCCCTATCATATGACGACACCTCGTCGTCTTCTTTAAAAAAACCTGCAACCATAGTCTTTTACAGCGCTCTTAACCGAGTAGCTGTAAAAACCCATATCTATAACACCTGTGAATCATAAAAGTATTCATATGCACATAAAAATCAAATCCAAGGCCATATTCATGATCTTTTTTCTCATACGAACTAGCCTGCACCATTATCAACCCTTAATTCGCAATAAATCGAAAAGCCCCAATGTGAAGTTTGTAAACCCTAACATGGTGGATCCAAGTATATGCTCATAATAATCAAATTAAAACTCCAGAATTAATCAAGACAGCATAACAAACACAAATATGCTCTCAAATTATGCAAAGGATGCGTGAGATATTGAAATCGAAGCTTGAAAAAAAACGCAAACCGTAAGTCACTGTGGACGTGTTCTTGATGCGCAGAGGCCTGGTAACAATCTGGAATCCTTCAATGAAGCCTCTAGAACGCGTTTGAACCCTTGAAACTCTTTGAATCTGGCTGCAACCTTGAATTTGATCTTGGAATTTTCTTGACTTTTTGGAAGCTTGGTTTAGGATTTAGGAGGCCAGAATTTCGTCCACCTTGTGCTCTGGACTTGTTTAGTACTTATAGGAGATGGATTAGGGCAACACAAATTGGATCAAATCTCCTTGTATCAATTTTTGCAATTTGATTGGAAATTGATTTTTAATGTTTCTAAATATGGCTAATGTCAATCTAATCTTTGCCAATCTTGCCATTCTGAATTTGAGTCAAATATATTATTCGATTGATGATTGGATATGATTGGAATTAAAAAGAAACTCAATCTTTTACAATTTTCTTCAAATAATGATTAAATATATGATTTAAATGAATAAAAAATTCAAGTAAAATCAAATATTCCATGTATTTTCGTGGAAAAGAGATCTTGGGCTCTTGGATACTTGGGGATCAAGATTGAGTAAAAATAACTTGGGCCCATTTGCAAAAAAAGTCAAGTTCTTTCACATTTTTCCCTCCAAAATAGTCCAACTTTAACAAAGCCTATTTCTCTCAATTTTTGAGGTATGGAAGTGTTCTAGGACTTTATGGAAACCTTGAAGAGTCCTCTAACCAGTGTCTTTGGTCTCATATCAAAATTATTTTCCATGCTCATTTTATGTCCTTTTGAAAAAAAGTGTCCTTTTGTTGACTTTTGAAAAGGACCTATAATGTTTTGGTCCATATCTCTGAAATGAAGCTTTTTTAGACTTGGCATGTGAGAGAAAAAGTTGTAGAGAATCAAATTTCCTTCAAGATGGGCTTTGGATGGAAAATTTTGGATGTTCCTTGTGAAAGTTATGGCTAGTCAAAGTTCAGTTGACTTTTCCTATACAAAACCCTAATTTAGAAACTTTTTGATTTGTTGATTTTTGTTCTTTCCTTGATGAACCATGATCAATTCTTGATCAAATGGTGAATGATACTTCAATATGAGGATCTTGACAAAAAATCAGGAGCTTTGACTTTATTCTGACCACAGTTTGACTTTTAGGTTAACCTAGTCGACTGTTGACTTTCTGAACAATTGAGTGACCAAAACTTTGAGATAGGCCTTGATACTTGTCATAGAGGTAATGTGAGATATATTGAGCCATATGAGATGTCTTGGGGCCATTGATTCACTGATTTTTCTTTGGGTAAGTCAAACCCTTGTTTCTGAGCCTTGTATAAGAGGGTGTATCTTGGAGCTTTGTGTATTGATTTGAATTTGAATAGGAGAAAAATGTATGGGCAAATTTTGGGGTATGACAGAGACACGTCGGTTTCGGCAGGTAACTCGTTTTTCTCACTTCCGATTCGCTAAAGCTGATATGTTGTTGTTGTTGTTTCCCTATGTTAATTTAACTTGGGCTAAATGATATCTAAGCCCAAAGTCCATTTTGCTAAGAATACCCTGGATCCAGCGCTATACCCCCTCATGGGGTTGATATATTTTGTTTTGGGCCTGCAATGTTAAGTCCAGCGAATTTCCTTTGTGTTTACCTCTTATTTTGCTGTTTCTAACCCCTTTTATTTGAATGTTTGGTTTTTATAATTTTTCTTTTAATATTTGTTTTACTATAAAAAATATGCTTAATTAGATTTTATTTTTCTACTATCATCAAAAATACAAAAAATATGTGTTAGATTTATTAATTTTTCTCATGTTAAAAATACCAAAAATATGTTATTTTAATTTCTCATATTATTAAAAATACCAAAAATATGTTTATCTATTTTAATTTTCTTTTAGATTTTAATATGCTTATTTTTATACTCTTTTTAGTTAATTTTGATTAATATTTGTTAGTATATTTTTGTCATTTATTCATGCATCATTATATATATCCGTTGCTAATATTTTCTTGATTTTTGTGAGGTACTACATTTGAGCCTTGGATTTTACTTATGGACATTTATGATTCATTTTAATTTTTGTATATATTATTCTTATATTTAGCTTTAATTTTCGATTGGGTTGTAATAATTTTCGTTAAGTTTCATCCCCATTCGTTAAGTGTGTAATCCCCATCCCCGAGGCCTTGTAATAATTTTACCGCTTTCCTTTATTGCTTTATTATATTCTTGCTTGCATGCTTTAACCGTTTTTCAAAATAAAAGAATATTAGGACCTTAGTCGCTTTCTACCATAAGTCGAGTGCCTCGCGCATCGCCATCGACCTGTTTTTCAAAACTCTTTTCTAAATAAAACTTTGACTTTCGTCATGTGATCTTCTTTAAAAATTCCTTGTGCGCTTGCACTCTTTTTACTTTAAAACTGTTTTTAATAAAACCTTTTTTTCAAAACTTTTGAGCAGAACTACAAATGCTCTGACTTCTCCATTGCACTGAGGAGGTATGTAGGCACAAGATTTTACATCTTGCCGAGCAAACTTTTGTAAATAATCTTTTTCCTTTGTAAATAACTTTTTCTTTTCTTATTTCTTTCTTTTTAGCAAACAAAATCGCTTTAACTTTCAAACACAGATTTTCAAAAGGTTCCTGTGGGGTACCACAGATGTGAGGCGTGCTAACACCTTCCCCTTACATAACCAACCCCCGTATCCAGTTTTCTCTTTGTGGTTTTTTTCGAGTTTTTTCCCTTTCCTCTTTTTGGAATTAAAAAAGTTCGGTGGCGACTCTTGCTTTGTAACGAGTTAAGTTAACCAATGACTTAAGCTCAAATTTTCCGCCGCTACACAAAGGTATGTACCCTCCCCCTGAGTTTAGTTGGTTCAAACCTGTCCTATATAAAGATCGGGTTCTAGTGAGCTCATATCATTGACCTTTCTCGAAGGCGCTTATCTCAGTTCGGCAATCGAATCGCCAACTGAAAAGGTCTTGAAAGTCCAGTCCATATGAGTGTAGCTTCGAGTATCAACCAACTTCGGTCGGAACCAAAGCCAGTCATCTCGCCACTTTCTAATAGGCCAAAGTTAAGTTCGACTAAGGTTCTAAGGGCAAATTAGTGCTTAATAACACCACGCGGAAGCCAAGCATTTCCTCAGGTCGGATCCCTAGGAACACCAGGATAAACAAATGTGTCACACTAACGATGGCCATCAGATCAACCACATTAGTATACGCTGTGCAGTTTCCTTGATCTCATGCCATTTACCTAAGGTACTCAGATCCGGGTTAGGATCTTTCACACAACAAAATACCCAAAACTGCCCTGCAAAAATAAAGCAAACAAAGCAAACAATAGAAAATATTTAAGTGATTCCTAAACTTTTAAGGTAACCCCTCTTTTTAATCGAAAATCCCCAGCAGAGTCGTCAGTTCTGTAATACGGTGAACTGACTTTAATCGAAATGTCGCGGTAAGCAAGAGTCCCCACCGACTTTTATTTTATCCAAATTAAATCAGAAAGGCTAAAAGAACAGGAAAACCCTTTTTTGAGAAAAACTGAGTTCGGGGGGTAATTATACAAAGGGAAGGTGTAAGGCACCCTTTGCATCCATGGTTTTCCACGGGCTCTTAATTGCTTTGCTCTTTGAAGAAATTTTTAGAAGAAGTGAATATGGACTATAGCTCGTAAATGAGCATAACCATTTTGAAGGATTATGAGAAAGAATATGAAAAAGGTTTTAGAGCAAGGCAAAGCAATTAAGGGCAATTACCTGGTTAGATGAAAAATGTTCTTTTTGCCTTTCAGGGTGAAAGGGTCTATCCATGCCATAAGAAGGCAGGAAGCCTTTCATTTGGAGGTTGAAGGGTCATCGAGAGTTCGTTCGCCATAAGACTGTCCCATGCCATAGAGGGGCAGGTAGTCTAAGGGAAGAACCAGAATAGCCTTTCGTATGCAACCAGAGAATACCTCAGCCTTTTCGTAGGCAACTTTCGAGGGTCGAGGTCATATTGGTGTATCGAAGGCAGCATCATTAGGGTCGTATGACCTTTGCATAATCTAGGCAACATGGCTGAGGTATCCTCGTATTCGAGGGACATGGATATTCTGCAAAAACACAAGGCAACAAAGTCAACAGGCAGCAAAGAGGTTACCCCAAAAGTGTGTGTGTGTGCACCAATCACGTGATTTGATTCAGATATTTATCTTATAATTAGTTATTCTAGGTTAATTACAAGCTTGCACTCCCTAGAATTACTAACCACAGCAATTAATATTAACATCATAATTAAACAATAACAGGGAAAGGGAAAAAGAAACCAGCGGAGGAAAGGGAGAATGAAACCAGCGGGATCAATAGGGCAATAGGTCTGAACAAGTAATAATTAAATAAGATCAAGGTTTTAGGGTTACCGACTATCCGAGCTTTGGCGGTTGGCAAACCTGAAAATTAGGGAAAAGAAAATAAAACATAAATGAGTGCATTATCAGTTCAGAAATCAGGTACGGTTAACCCTAATCAATAAAAAAAATAATAAAAGAAAAAGGATAAAGGACACTTAGCTTCGATTGATGAAGGTTGACGGGCAAAGGTTTGCCTTGAGCATTGACTCTGATCATCTGAGAATGGATAGAAAATATAATAGGGTCATATTGGTGTATCGAAGGCAGCATCATTAGGGTCGTATGACCTTTGCATAATCTAGGCAACATGGCTGAGGTATCCTCGTATTCGAGGGACATGGATATTCTGCAAAAACACAAGGCAACAAAGGCAACTGGCAGCAAAGAGGTTACCCCAAAAGTGTGCGTGTGTGCACCAATCACGTGATTTGATTCGGATATTTATCTTATAATTAGTTATTCTAGGTTAATTACAAGCTTGCACTCCCTAGAATTACTAACCACAGCAATTAATATTAACATCATAATTAAACAATAACAGGGAAAGGGAAAAAGAAACCAGCGGAGGAAAGGGAGAATGAAACCAGCGGGATCAATAGGGCAATAGGTCTGAACAAGTAATAATTAAATAAGATCAAGTTTTTAGGGTTACCGACTATCCGAGCTTTGGCGGTTGGCAAACCTGAAAATTAGGGAAAAGAAAATAAAACATAAATGAGTGCATTATCAGTTCAGAAATCAGGTACGGTTAACCCTAATCAATAAAAAAATATAATAATAAAAGAAAAAGGATAAAGGACACTTAGCTTCGATTGATGAAGGTTGACGGGCAAAGGTTTGCCTTGAGCATTGACTCTGATCATCTGAGAATGGATAGAAAATATAATAGGAAGAAGTAAGTGTAGAAGGAATTCATTGACGGCGGGAATCAAACCCTAAAAATAAATAAAAGGTAAAAGAAAATTTAAATAAGAAAAGGATAGAACTTAGCTTTTGTTTTGACGTGGCGCGCAGTCGGAAGGTATCTGAAGATTGCCCTGAAAAGAATACACAAAGAAATATTTTTTAGCGTATGCATGATCTTCGTAAACCATGATTCGGGCACAAATTGACTAAAATTAATAGAATAAATAAGAACCAAATTAATTAAATCGGCAAGAAATAAAGTTTCAATTAAATATCCTAACCCTATTGCGTATTTTGAAAATATTAATAATTAATTAAATCATTAAGCAATCACATTAATCAACTAATTATTTAAATCAAATAAGAATTATTATTAGTAATTAAACTATATTAATTATTTACAAATTAATATTTAAAAATAAAATAATAAAAAGTTTTATGTTTGAAAAGAAAATAATAGTAAAAAAAAGGGTTATAATTGAAAAGAAAATAAAAGATAAAAACGATTAGAATAAAAGGAAAAGAAGACTTAGCGCAGCAATCTGGTGTGGTAGGCTTCTGAATGACCATGGTGCACCCTTTGATCTGACGCGTTGGATAGATCTGAAAGATGATCGAACGGCTAGCGAACAAAGACGCATGATGGAATTTGTGGGGGGTACGCGCACAGGATTCACCAGTTTGTTACTTCATAAAAATATATGGCAAGGGTCAGAATCGAAGCCACGCCACTTGACTCCCTCACGTGTGCGCTTTGCCAATCCAGCTGCGCTTTCAAGCTGCTTAACAAATGCGTTCTCAACATAATATAACATCATCAAAGCCATTCACCCAGACGCGCGCGAGATTCATAAACAACCAATGATATGGAGACACGTCTTCGTCTCCTTCATTGAACCGTCGTTTTAGACGTCTGGGCTATACATACGGACACGTCCATGGCCACAAGTCCTGCAACTTCTAAAATCAACTATACACAACATAATTTAAATGTAAAACCGTGAATGAGTTCGTCTAACCCATACGAACTAAAAGGTACCTGCAATTTCCCCAGATTCATCCTAAAATAGAAAACCCTCATTCAAACTCAGAAAACCTAACAATGGACGGTTCCTTATATGAGCGCAAAAACACAATTAAACTTCCAGAAACATTGATACAATCACGCTAATCACAAATACGCAATCCAAATTCGTTTAAGATGCATGAATTATGAGAAGTAAGCTTAAATATAAAAACGCAAACCGTGAGTTTATAGGACGTGTTCTAGATGTTGCAGCCTTGGGGGATGAATGAAAATCTCTCTGTGATGCCCCATGAAGGTGTTTGAGTCCTCAAAACACTTTGAATCAACCTGCAGATCCCAAAACGATTATTGATTTTTTTTGGTTTTGAGAGAATTCGGGTATGGTTCTAGGAGACTGCCAAAACTGCTGAATCCTCCTCCCTCCACTTGGTGATGTTTTGTGCTTATATATGAGTAAAATAGGTTTAACAAATTAGCATAAGATCTCCATTGAATCAAAGATTGGATATTGATTGAAATTTGTTTTGAAACCTTATAATTTGGTCTCAATCTTAATATTCTCTCACCAATCTTACTTAGCACGAAACTATATAGGATATATGGTATAAATGGTGATTGGAATCAAGTGAAAATAGAATCAAACAAATCTCCTTCACATCTTCACATATTTTTTTGATTTATATTATATTTTCCATGAATTAAATTCAATAAAAATATGAATTTTAAATCAAAAATTCGTGGAATTGGAGATGGGGCCTTGGATATCATAAGGAACAAGTTTGGGCCAAAAAAAGTTGGGTCCCTTTGCAAGAAAATTCAATTTGAAGCCTTTTTTTCATATTTTCTCTCTTAAAATCGACCAACTTTGACAAAGCCTATCTCTCTCAATTTTTTAGGTATGGAAGTGTTCTAGGACTTTTTAGAAACCTTAGAGAGTCCTCTAACCAGAGTTTTTGGTCTCATATCAAAATGATTTTCCATTCTCCTTTTGTGTCCTTTTGAAAAAAGTGACTTTTTGTTGACTTTTGAAAAGGACCTATAATGTTTTGGTCCATATCTCTCAAATGAAGTATTTTTGTACTAGGCATGTGAGAGACAAAGTTGTAGAGAATTCAATTTCCTTCAAAATGAGCTTTGTATGGAAAATTTCTGATATTCCATGTGGAAGTTATGGCTGGTCAAAGTTCAGTTGACTTTCTCCTATAAAAAACCCTAATTTGGAAACCTTTTGAATTGTTGACTTTTGATCTGTCCTTGATGAACCATGATCAATTCTTGATAAAATGGTGAATTATATTTCAATATGAGGATGTTGACAAAAAATCAGGAGTTTTGACTGTACTTTGACCACAGTTGACTTTTAGGTCAACCCAGTCGACTGTTGACTTTCTGAACATTTGAGTGATCAATCCTTTAAGCTGAGACTTGATACTTGTCATAGAGGTAAAGTGAGACATATTGAGCCATATGGGATGCCTTGGAGCCATTGATTCATTGATTTTCCTTTGAACAACTCAAACCCTAGTTTCTGAGCCTTGTATAGGAGAATGTGTCTTGGAGCTTTATGTATTGATTTGAGTTTGTATAAGAGAAATAGTATGGGCAAATTTTGGGGTATGACAAGTTACATCAATACTATCAAGATCATCAAACCCATCAACAATGGCAGTTGTCCTTTCATCCTCACTATCATTAAAACCTTCAACAACCTCTTCATCACTAACCTCTAAATCAGACACAAACTTGGGGGTGACACCAACTACACTTGGATCATGTTCCACAAAAATTTCCCCATCCACTTGCATCGCACAAGCATATGCAGCAAAATCATAGGCATCCCCATCATTTCTAATCTGAAAGTAATTAGGGTCTATGTCAACTATCTTGGTCCACAACCTAAAAGAACCTTCTAAGTACCCCCACCTAGTTACTAAGTTAAGAACATGATGCATTGTCCACTCCTCTATATGTTTCCCAGAAATCAGAGTAGAAACACCACCCCTATAAATCGTTTCACCATTATTATCAATAAACTCTCCTCCATGTTGAAACACAGCATTAAAAAGTACATTGGGCTGAAATGTAAAACGTAATGTAAGAAAAAAGTTTGCAAACCATGATACAAGCAAGTTACAGACATCGATTAATGGAACTAACCTCTAAACATTCGCTGTTACCGTCCATTGATTTGTCTTCCTCCACTTCCTTCTGCTTCCGAGTCGTCTTCTCCAACACAAACAATGAACCCTAGAATTTCTATTTCACGGGGGGTAAACATAAAGAAAGGTTCACGAATTTTATTTTTAAAAATAGGTTCTTTGCCACGTCATCCAATAGTCAAATGCCCAGTCAGCACTGGTAGTAAAAGGGTGTGGTGAAACTGGGTTTTCATTATTATAAGGGTGTGATCTTTAAAAAAATTATTTAGGGGGGCAATTCTGAAACACGCCCTAATAGTAGGGGGAATTGCATTTAACCCTAGTTAAAACATAATTTAATTAAATAATATTATATAAATAATAATAATTTTATTAAAATAAATTATTATTATTAATGAACAATGTAATTAAAATATTCTTCTCCATTTTCAATTAATTACTTAATCTAGATACACAAAGTAGTCCATTTCTCTAAACCAATATTTTCCCTGGTGAAAGTTTAAGTTTGATTTTATATTTAGAGTATTCAAAATCAATTTTTAATATATAAAATTTATTTTGATATTTTTAATCAATCTCAAGTAAAATAATTGTATTCCTTTAAATTGATTCTAATTTTTAAGTTATAATTTTTAATTTTCTAGTCAAGAATAATATTTATGTTAAAATTTATTATATAATATATTTTAATAAATCTATTAATTTAATACTTCATATTAAATTAAATTTTAGTTATAATCAAATTAATTTGTTGTAAAAAATCATAAAATACTATCACTCAAATGAAATACATGTCGTAGGTGAAATTTCAATATAAATTTTTTTATCAAAAAATAAATAAATCCTGCTAATATTTTAATATAATGATTTAAAATCAAATAAAAAGAAAAAATTATTTAAAAAATAAAAAGTCTTACTAGGATGTAATATAATAATAAAAAAATCAGATAAAAAGAAAAATATTATGAAATAAATTAATATATCCAATGAATAGGTAATATAATAATAAAAATAAAGTAAAAAGAAAAAATATTTAAAATCAAATAAATAAGTAAAAAGAAAAAGATATTTTTTAAATAAATAAATCTACTATATGTTAATATAATAATGTAAAATTAAATAAAAAAGAAAAAATTTATAAAAAATAGGGTTAAATAATTCAGAGGTCCCTATAAATAATCCAACATTCAATTTTAGTCCTTATAAAATTTTCTTTTAAAAAATGGTCCTCCTAAAATTTCCGATCCCTAATTTTAGTCCCTACCGTCTATTTGCTTTAACAGAAGCTTATCTGTCACGTCACATGTCACGCCACGTCACCTATAGTCAAAATTGTAGCTGGCTATAAAAAAATCATTAGATTGTGGGGTTATAAACCTCCCGAAATATTCAGTTTGTGCAGTCCGAACATGATAGGCTTTGACGGAGTGTCGTGATTGAGGGGCTGCCTCACTTGGATTCCCACACGTGTAGTAGGTTGGGTTTAGAGTATTTTTCGATCGGAAAAGAAGGCTTCTGGTGTGAGTCCTAGAGGACTGCTATGCCATGCTTTTGCTGCCCTTCAGATGCAGTATTTTCTGTTTCAGGTCTAGTGGGAGCAATATGGAGTTTAGAACCTGCTGCATAGGCCTAAGTTTTTGCAAACCACTTAAATTTAACAAAAACAAAAAAAAAATTGGAGGGGCTCTACTTCTTCTTTCTCAGCAGCAGGGGGATGTTTCAGTTCTGAAGTGTACATGTGTGTTAGTTACTTGTATTGGAGTATATTTAAAGTGTGCTAGTTACTTGTATTGGAGTATATTTATATAACAAGTTGTTTGAACTGTATTGCCTACCGGTGTGTATTGTTGGCTGAGTTGCTATACTGCTTCAGTACACAAGTTGTAATGCTTCTGGTTTTGGCATATCTTATGCCATACCTATTTATTTTAATATAATGTGATTGTTTTGGCCTTTTCAAACAAAAAAATCATTTTAAATGACATGTGTATTTCTCACGTGTTCCTAAATCCACTAACTATCATTTTCTTCTTCTCTCTGTTTTTCTTTGTTTCTATTAACTGCATTCAATAACTTGTACTATATTTTCCCTCCACTTTTAGGATGTTGATATTTAACTCAATCTGCATTATTATCTAAAATAATGTTAATTTAGTAAGATACAACCATTGGCATTAAGAATCAAACTTTCAATTGTTGTTGTGGAATAAAGTGATTGTTGTAGTAATAAGAAACATTTTGAGAGTACAGCAAAATTATGATCTATGTACTGAAGAGTGCATGTAAACCAACGTGAATGAATTGAAAAGCATCAGCCATAGAATTTATGTTGAGATCTTTTTATGCACAAATATTTAAAAAATAATACAGCAGAAGAAATAAAGAAGAGATATTATATGAGATTAAAACTATTTTTAAGTGAGTCAAGTCATTTGTATGTAATTAAAACGGATATTTCTCAAATCATCAAATCATATAAATTTAAATTACTCATAATATCATCAACTCATTATTGTTTTATATAAAAATGATTCAATACTGTCATACCCCAATTTTTGACCTAAGATACCACCTCATATCATCTGCATATGCATCATTTGCATCTCTAACAAATTGCATAGCTTGTGTTTGCTACTGGTGACTCAGCAGGGTTTAATCAAGAAATCATCAGTACAAATAACAATCAATTAGGGTATTGTTCTCCCTTCATCTCAAATGAATCATCTTCATCAACAATCAACATTTGGTCCTCAGAGATTCATTTCAACAAGCTCAAAGGCTCTGAACCAACCAGATCAGGGTTTTGACTGAAGATAGCAACTCCTGACTTTAGCTCAGGATTTGACATAATGACTTGGGACATGATATCAAGACCTCAAGTGCATCATTTTGACCTAATCCATTGGCTCAAGACATCTCCTACACAAAGATTGATCAGACAAATCCTCAGATCAGGATTTTGAACTATCAGGGACTGAAATCAGGGATCACATTTGGGAAACCATAAAAACCCCCAGGAAGTCAATCAAAGGTTTCAATCATCCTCAAATAATCCCTATGACAATATACAATGGAAATTGTATCTCAATTCAAGACCTACAGGCATCAATTTCATCAGATCGACAATTAGGGTTTTTTGACCTAATTCACTAAACCACTGACTTTTTAATCAGGACATGGTGTCACAACTCAAACCATGGCTCAATATCCTCTAATGCTTCAATATGATCCATTCATACCATTCATATGGTGAGGATAGCCTGTTTCATTTGAAATCTCCAGAAACGCGATTCGTCTGAAAAAGTCAACTCAACAAGATCACCATTGACTTTTGGGGAATTTTGGTCAACCATGACTTTTGAAGTTTTGAATCATCAATATATGATATATGAAGTCATTTGATCAAGAAAAATCAAGAAAATCAATCAAGAATCAAAAAGTCAAAGTTTGACTTTTCATACTTAGAAAAATTTCTAAGTGTTTTTCATGGTTTTTTCCAAACTTTGAAAGGGAATTTCTCAAAATTTCACCTACAAACTGAAAAAAACTTCCAACATGAAAGTTATAGATTTTGATCCAATAAACAACTTTGACACATATAAATTTTTTCCATAAGATCAACCATTTAAGAGATATGGTGCTTCAAAGTTGGTACTTTTTGAAAAATCCACTTAAAACTTCATTTTTCTCAAAGTTCATGGATCTTTTTCACCCACTTCCTTAAGGATCTTGAAGAAACTTTCAACTAGGGTTTTGAAGTGTGTAACATGAGCTTTCCAAAATGTCCAAGAGCATGAAAAAATATGGAGTGTAGCTATGGTTTTGAATTTTGACATTAGTGACCATTTCACTTGAAATTTCAAGCCATTTTTGCAAAGTTATGAACCAAATTGCCAAATAATGCAAGTAATGATGCATCAAGACAATAATTGAAGATATTTTCTGATTAGAAGATCAGAATGGAAGAGGATAAGAAGCTTGAAGTTTAACCATGGTTTGGTCACTTTAACCATTTTGCATTAAATGTAAAAGATTCCTTTTTATCTCTTAAGCCAAATCATCAAACTTTGATCAAGTTGCAAAGCTCTGAGTTCAGACTCTTTGGCCTATAAATAGAGGTCATTACCTCATTCAAATTCACACCAAAGTCTCACAAATTATAGGCTTTCTCTTTCTTTCTTAGAATGCAAGTTTCTTAAGTTTCAAAGAGGTAAAATGCTCAACCTCCAAACCCTTGAATTTCTGACCAAAGTGATGCTTCCCACAAACCACAAACATCATTTGAAACTTGTTTGAACCATCCATACACCCCAAAAACACCTAAAACTCAAAATCACTACCTCACTTTCCAAATATGCATAACATGAGACTTATCATGCCAATTTTCATTTAAGCTCATTTCTGACCAAGTTAATCATCCAAACACCATCCATGTACCATATATGAACTATCCCAATCATCATCCATGATCTGAAACATCAAAATCATCAAATTTGATCCTCACACCATAGCTCTGCAGATCGGGTTCCATGAACTTGCTCAAATGAATTCAATTTGTTCCAAGCATTCAAACATGTTCCATAAGGTCCATTGATGTTGTCCAGACCAAGAAACAACAACTGGAACTTCTCACTTGCAGAATTCGATTCTCACTTTTGCCGTTTTTGAAGGTAAGCTACTTGAACTTCAAACTCTATGAATCATGCATCATGAATGAAATATGAACATACCATCTCATTTCTGCACACATGAGGATCATTAACCCTCAATCAATTGCTATTTATCTTGCACATACACGATTTCATGATCAATCTCAGAATTAGGGTTCTTCGTGTTCATCAGAGAATTAATCATCTTAGAGCAAAAATAAATGAAATTAAAGGTCATCATCATGTTCCTCATCCAAAACCGAGTGAGATAGACCCTTTGATCGATCAAAACAACACAGTTTTGAAGAATTTTGAAAATCAGTTAGGGTTGTGTTCTTGGCGCGTTTTTTTGGTTCAGAAAATTCAAATTGTTGTTTTAAAATATATTGAACTGGAAGCGTATGTATTACAAGCCACAAGCGTGGCTCAGTTGGCAAGTGTTTTGGCTGGTGAGAGAGAGGGCGTGAGTTCAAGCCCTATTGGAGACAAAACCAATTTTTTGCAACCTATTTTCTTTCATTTTTTAACAAACTTTAACCATTCATTTAACCAATCAAAATTCATTATTTTCACTTCATTTTTTTTACACTCTTTATTTAATATACATATTTTGACAATGTTAAAAAAAATCACAAAAAAAGATTCATTTGATATATTTTTAATTAGGTTTAAAATGATACATTTTTAAGTATTTTTAAATACTTTAAATATTGTTTTTTTCATTTGATTTTCAAATTTAATCACTTGTAAATATTTTTTGAAGCAAACCCTAATCATCTAAGTGTTAATTGAAGACAATCTTCTTGTTTATCTCGATTAAATTGATTTCTTTCAAAATTCAAATCGTTTTAAAAAACGAGCGATCCCGATTCCTTTTCAAAAACGGTAAACCATTTCTTTTTGATTTTCAAAGGAAACTATTGATTAAATCTTTTTAATTGATCAATTGATTTTCAAAACGATGTGGGGCCTCTCGAATATTAGAGAGTATAAGTCCCTTTCGTCTTTCTTTGTACAGTTTTTGTTTTAACAGAAAACTTTTTTCCAAATAAACTTCCAAACAGTTTTTTTTAACAAACAAATCTTTCAACTCTTTTTTAAACCATCCACCATGTTTTATGAAAATAAAACATGGGCCTCTCGAATATTAGAGAGTATAAGTCCCTTTCCTTTTCTTTATACAGTTTTTCTTTGTACAGAAAACTCTTTCAAAACAAATCTTCAAACCGTTTTTTCAAACAACGCGTCTGTAAATAAACAGTCAACCATGTTTTGTAAATAAAACACGGGCCTCCACGTAGGTATAAGTCCCAAGCCCCTTTGTACATACCCACTCTAGTACATGAAATTAGGTATTTCATTGTACGCCTTTTGTACATAGCTCAATCTATTTGTTTTAACTTTAATAACAAACCAAAAATGAAGATTTTTCTTTAAATCTTCCCAAAAAAAAATACCATGGGCCTCCATGTAGGTATAAGTCCCAAGCCCTTTTGCAAATACCTGTTTACATAGCTTTGAATAAATTCAAATGGACCTCTCCCCGAGTGTGAGTCCCGAGCCCCTGTGTATACAAATGGATCATGCTTACAGGTATATTTCCTTCATAAACTCCATTATATAAACACACTTTGTCATATATATATAATTGTTCATACCTGTTCATGTTTGTTCATACTTGTTCATGTTTGTTCATATGTGTGATATGTGTGCTTGTTCAACTTAGTATAACACTAGGTTCCCCATAGCCTCCTATTGGGCTTCGTGCAAAGAATCTCCACTAGTTTAGGTTAGGACATAGAGTATGGTTTCCCGGTGAAATCGCTCTAAGAGCTCAGACCAACTATACCATGCCTCCCCTTGGGCTTTGTACAAACGAGTGACCCTCCCATAGCCTCCTCTTGGGCTTACAATGCAAGGACCCTGGATTGTCCCTCCCATAGCCTCCTCTTGGGCTTACAATGCAAGGACCCTCGGATAGCCTCCTCTTGGGCTTCGTACAAGGACCCACGGGCTTCTTATAAGCATCCCCAATATCCAAAACAAATACCCTAGGAGATTAGACATTTTTCATCTCTATGCTAGGAGTATCTCTTCTATATCATCACAAACAATCAATCAATCAAAAATCAAACTTTTTTTGCCACAAGGCTGGCTAATCAATCAAACTGTTTTACCACCGTACTGGATGATTAATCAAAGTTTTTGTCACAAGGCTGACTTCATTGAAACTTTTGCCACAAGGCTGGCTGATTAATCAAAGTTTTTGTCACAAGGCTGACTTCATTGAAACTTTTGCCACAAGGCTGGTTAAACAAACAAAAACATCTTTATCATTCTAAGCACCCTAAGTGGCATGGCCCCGGGCTTATAATGAAAAGATTTTCAAACAAAATCAAACAGATGTATGTGATGATATAGATTAGATACATCTAGCATTTAGACGACATTTGTCTATTTTTCTTTGCTTCCACTAGCATAAGTGGGAACTACGATTGCTCTGACTTTCTCAACATCCCTTTGAGAATACGTAGGCACAAGGTCGATCCTTGGCGAGCAAAACAAAACAAAAAAAACCATTCAAACCTTAGCACCCGTAGACCCCGAGCTACAGATGCTCTGATTCCCTCTAGGGGATATGTATGCAGAAGATCGCGATGATCTTTGCGAGCATAATCAAACAAACACCTTAGGTCCCACCTATTTCACAAGAACCTCCACCACAACAAGAATGGAATAAAACATAACAAAGAAACCTATAGAGTACTATAGATACGTTGGGTGCTAATACCTTCCCTTCGTATAACCAACCCTCTTACCCAAAGATCTCTCCCCCCACTTTTAGGTTATTGCAGCTTTTTTCCTTTTCCTCCTTTGGAAATAATAAAAAGTTTGGTCGGTACAAAAGAAAAATCATTTTTTTGAGCACTCGAGCCCAAAGAAGGCATCAGGTGTCTCATCCACAAAAAAGAGGAACCAAAACGATTTTTCGCCCGCGACAGAAAAATGGCGACTTCACTGGGGACCATCTTTTTATTGTTTCCAAAGAAAGGGTTATTTCTATTTGTTATGTTTTTGTTACATGTGTGGTTCCTTGGTTCTGTTACTGGTGTGATTCTGTTACAAGTGATACATTATGGACAAATCCTAACCCGGATTAAGTACACATAAGAATTAGGTGGAGGGTATAGTCATGTATGGCATACAAGGAGTTCAGTCCTTAAAAAGTCAGCATGAGAATCCTTCCGCTCAGTGGAGGTTCCTTGTTTGTAGTATATGTTCAGCAAGTTCAGTTGCGAAGACATTATTGCTTTCATTGAACTGTAGAAGCTGAGTTGGCTGTAGAACCCCAACCCATCCTGGCCTTATTAGGACGTGGTGCAGAAACGATCCAGGTGAAGACTTGGATAGTTGTCATGCGGAGAACCACACTCAGACGAGTTTTTCTTGAGAATATTTCTAGCTCACAAGTTCAGTTGTGCAAGCCGGTAATATCCGAAAGAAGAATGTAGACTCTGACGTATCAGTAGAACATGTTTTGCAGGTGATAAACCCTAGTACTATCCCATGTTTGGTTCTCTGACCTCATGCTCGTGACGCTGGACCTTTGAACCTATGTGTACTATGTTTGAATTACCATGTTTGTAATACCATGTTTGCTTTACCATGTTTGAATATGTGGCATCCACGCATCCATGCATTCATACATTCATTAAAAAACCCATCTTTTTCCATAAAAACATGATTTTTCCAAAAAAATTAGAGAGTTTTCTTTGCAAACATTATAGGATTAAGTTATGGAGTGGGTAAAAAGGCATACCAAAAAGTATGATTTCAAAATGCCTAATGTGGAAAGGCTGAAAGAGTTAGCATCTTCTGTACAAAATCCTTCTGATTTTAGGAAAAGCCATGGAAAGCTTTTGCCTATCTTGAACACTCATGTTGATGAAGGACTTCTCAAAACTCTGGTTCAGTTTTATGATCCCGTCTACCGGTGTTTTACCTTTCCAGACTATCAGTTGGTACCAACCTTGGAAGAATACGCCGATCTTTTGGGTATTCCTGTGTCTGACAAAATACCTTTCAATGGTTTGGAAGCCATTCCTAAATCACCAGCCATTGCAGCAAGTATCCACTTGAAGAAATCTGAAATAGAAAGTAATTGGACTACCAAGGGAAACTTTCCGGGTTTGACTTCGCAGTTTCTAATAAAGAAAGCCTTTGATTTCATTGACACTGGTAGCATGATAGCTTTTGAAGCTGTATTAGCCTTGCTCATTTATGGGTTGATTCTGTTTCCCAACGTCAACGACTTTGTTGATATCAATGCCATAAAGATCTTTCTGATTGGAAATCCTGTTCCGACTTTGCTTGGTGACACGTATTTCTCTATCCATCATAGGAATCGCCAAGGTGGTGGACTCATTGTATGTTGTGCACCTCTTTTGTACAAATGGATTGTTTCACACTTACCTAAGTCCCCTATTTTCACGGAAAACCGAGAAGGTTTACGTTGGCCTCGAAGACTTATGTCTCTTGCTAATAATGATATTCATTGGTATACCTTGGCTCGCTGTGGTACAGAAACCATTGATAGTTGTGGGGAGTTCGCCAACGTACCTCTCATTGGCACACAAGGAGGAATTAACTACAATCCGGTCCTAGCCCGACGACAACTCGGATATGCAAATTCAGTTAAACCAATTGGTCTCACAGTGGAATGCTACTTTTACCGGGAAGGGGAGGATCCTCAAAGGTTGAAGACAAGAATGGTGAGAGCTTGGTACGACGTCCGAAGAAAAGAAAAAGGTGGGGAAAGAAACTGCATTGCTACAAACGCCTATACCTGCTGGGTAAAGAAAAGAGCAAAGGAGTTTCAAATGCCTTATGATTATGAAAAATCCATGTTCCCTGTGGTGTCTCAACTACCCAACATTCCCATTGACACTGCGGAAGAATACCAAGAGATTTTAGCCAAGATGAGGTTAGAAAAAGATGCTTGGGAAGAAAAGTTTCGTAAAACTGATGAGGAAAATAGAAAGTTGAAGAAAAGAGTGAAAGATCACGAAGAAACCTCTATTATCAAGATGGATGGCTCATGAGCAAAGATGAGAAGATTCGTCGGAAAGATGCCGCAATCAGAAGATACATCAAAGAAAGCAAGAAGAATCTTGAAGCCTCGACAAGTAACGCTCCGACTCCTGATGATTGGAAGAATGTTGTCGACAAACTGAGAGCTGAAAAGGCCGAGTTGAAAGCTTACTATGGGAAAGAAATCATGAAGCTCAAGCTGCACAATGCATTTGGTTCTTCATCTGATGAAGATGTTTAGGATTTGTTTAGATTTTCATTTATCATTTGCTTTTGTAAGGAGCTACGCTCCAATGTTGTAACATTTCCCATTATTGCAAAAAAAAAAAATATATATAATGAGTGAATAAAAGATTTGTTTATGTTCCAATGTTTGCAAGGAAATAATCTTAAAAAATGTTTGGAAAAATCATAAATTTCTTTTTGCCTCATCTTTTGGATCTTTCTCCATTAGATCGTCAAGCTGTCGCGTCTCAAAGTTTCTCGACCGCGCTCGCAATCAGATCACAGATACAATACTCGTTCGAACAGAAGAAGAGTAATGGAACACTCTGAACAAGAGAATATTGAGCTCCGTGGTACAGTGACCACCCTTCAGGGAAAGTTGGAAAGTCTCACTACTCTGGTTGACTCCTTAATGGCCGCA